>NC_052339.1:21507178-21509678 GCF_016432855.1 Salvelinus namaycush | reverse complement strand
TAGTTATGCTGTTTGTGTTGTGTTACAGGTTGTAGTTAGATTGTTTGTGTTGTGTTACAGGTTGTAGTTAGATTGTTTGTGTTGTAGTTAGGTTGTAGTTAGGTTGTTTGTGTTGTGTTACAGGTTGTAGTTAGGTTGTTTGTGTTGTAGTTAGGTTGTAGTTAGGTTGTTTGTGTTGTGTTACAGGTTGTAGTTAGGTTGTTTGTGTTGTAGTTAGGTTGTAGTTAGGTTGTTTGTGTTGTGTTACAGGTTGTAGTTAGGTTGTTTTCGTTGTAGTTAGGTTGTTTGTGTTGTAGTTAGGTTGTAGTTAGGTTGTTTGTGTTGTGTTACAGGTTGTAGTTAGGTTGTGTTGTGTAATGTTACAGGTTGTAGTTAGGTTGTTTGTGTTGTAGTTTGGTTGTAGTTAGGTTGTAGTTAGGTTGTTTGTATTGTAGTTAGGTTGTTTGTGTTGTGTTACAGGTTGTAGTTAGGTTGTTTGTGTTGTAGTTATGTTGTTTGTGTTGTAGTTAGGTTGTAGTTAGGTTGTTTGTGTTGTAGTTAGGTTGTAGTTAGGTTGTTTGTGTTGTGTTACAGGTTGTAGTTAGGTTGTTTGTGTTGTAGTTATGTTGTTTGTGTTGTAGTTAGGTTGTAGTTAGGTTGTTTGTGTTGTGTTACAGGTTGTAGTTAGGTTGTTTGCGTTGTAGTTAGGTTGTTTGTGTTGTAGTTAGGTTGTAGTTAGGTTGTTTGTGTTGTGTTACAGGTTGTAGTTAGATTGTTTGTGTTGTGTTACAGGTTGTAGTTAGGTTGTTTGTGTTGTAGTTAGGTTGTAGTTAGGTTGTTTGTGTTGTGTTACAGGTTGTAGTTAGGTTGTTTGTGTTGTAGTTAGGTTGTAGTTAGGTTGTTTGTGTTGTGTTACAGGTTGTAGTTAGGTTGTTTGTGTTGTAGTTAGGTTGTAGTTAGGTTGTTTGTGTTGTGTTTTAGGTTGTTTGTGTTGTAGTTAGGTTGTAGTTAGGTTGTTTGTGTTGTAGTTAGGTTGTAGTTAGGTTGTTTGTGTTGTAGTTAAGTTGTAGTTAGGTTGTTTGTGTTGTGTTACAGGTTGTAGTTAGGTTGTTTGTGTTGTGTTACAGGTTTTAGTTAGGTTGTTTGTGTTGTAGTTAGGTTATAGTTAAGTTGTAGTTAGGTTGTTTGTGTTGTAGTTAGGTTGTTTGTGTTGTGTTACAGGTTGTAGTTAGGTTGTTTGTGTTGTGTTACAGGTTGTAGTTAGGTTGTTTGTGTTGTAGTTAAGTTGTAGTGAGGTTGTTTGTGTTGTGTTACAGGTTGTAGTGAGGTTGTTTGTGTTGTGTTACAGGTTGTAGTTAGGTTGTTTGTGTTGTAGTTAGGTTGTAGTGAGGTTGTTTGTGTTGTGTTACAGGTTGTAGTTAGGTTGTTTGTGTTGTGTTACAGGTTGTAGTTAGGTTGTTTGTGTTGTAGTTAAGTTGTAGTGAGGTTGTTTGTGTTGTGTTACAGGTTGTAGTTAGGTTGTTTGTGTTGTGTTACAGGTTGTAGTTAGGTTGTTTGTGTTGTGTTACAGGTTGTAGTGAGGTTGTTTGTGTTGTAGTTAGGTTGTAGTTAGGTTGTTTGTGTTGTGTTACAGGTTGTAGTGAGGTTGTTTGTGTTGTGTTACAGGTTGTAGTTAGGTTGTTTGTGTTGTGTTACAGGTTGTAGTTAGGTTGTTTGTGTTGTGTTACAGGTTGTAGTTAGGTTGTTTGTGTTGTGTTACAGGTTGTAGTTAGGTTGTTTGTGTTGTGTTACAGGTTGTAGTGAGGTTGTTTGTGTTGTAGTTAGGTTGTAGTTAGGTTGTTTGTGCTGTGTTACAGGTTGTAGTTAGGTTGTTTGTGTTGTGTTACAGGTTGTAGTTAGGTTGTTTGTGTTGTAGTTAGGTTGTAGTTAGGTTGTTTGTGCTGTGTTACAGGTTGTAGTTAGGTTGTTTGTGTTGTGTTACAGGTTGTAGTTAGGTTGTTTGTGTTGTGTTACAGGTTGTAGTTAGGTTGTTTGTGTTGTGTTACAGGTTGTAGTTAGGTTATTTGTGTTGTGTCTCTCCCAGTTTGAGATGCTGACCGGAACGCTACCATTCCAGGGGAAAGACCGCAAGGAGACCATGAACATGATCCTCAAGTGAGTCTTTTTGACAAGGTTGACCATTTGACCATTATCATCTCACTGGAGTAGTGTGTGTGTGTTCTATGCCATCGGTTCCCAACCGTTTCTGTTCCGGAGACTAGCAAATCACTGTCCAAAGCTCTTTTCTGTTTCGGAGACTAGCAAATCACTGTCCAAAGCTCTTTTCTGTTTCGGAGACTAGCAAATCACTGTCTAAAGCTCTTTTCTGTTCCGGAGACTAGCAAATCACTGTCAAAAGCTCTTTTCTGTTCCGGAGACTACCAAATCACTGTCAAAAGCTCTTTTCTGTTCCGGGGACTACCAAATCACTGTCAAAAGCTCTTTTCTGTTCCGGGGACTACCAAATCACTGTCAAAAGCTC